>NW_024081699.1:0-33578 GCF_003009895.1 Hyaena hyaena
TGGAGGAGGACACTTGTGGTAACTCTTGTGTTCTTAATCCCCTTTATTATCTAAGTCTTGGATCTGCAAGGCCCATAGGAAGAGCCTTTTGACACTCATCCAAATGCTTTCATCTGAAATCTCTTTTGAAAAGACAAGTATATGCTTTTCCTTATGTGGAATCTGTGTGGGGAATATCAGTCTGATTTGGAATATTGTGAGGTCTGGTCAATACCCACAGGCTCATTTCCAACATGAACCAGTAGTAGCAGAAGGAGATACCAGTTTTCATTTCCATGGCAAGAGCTGTGCAAACACTGCCATCTCCTTGCTGTGACTGTCATCCAGTGAAGCCAGTGAGGCTCTCCGTATGTATGTATGTGTGTGTGTGTGTATGCATTTGTATTTGAATCCAAATAAGATTCAAAGGCAGTAACTGAATGATATCTTTTAAATCTCTTCATCTCTAGGCTTTCTTCTTTTTAGGCTTTCTTCTATTCCTCCCTCTTCTTTTTTTCATTCTACTCTCTTATGTGTATAATGTATGTTTGTGTTTTTGTTTAAGTTTGTAGTTTCTAAGTTGAAGAAACTGGGTCATTTTTTGGAGCATACCCCACTCTCTAGATTGTGCTGATTGTATCATCTTTTGAAATTTACAATTTATTTCCTACAAACGAGTATTTTGACCAAGGGGCTTGATGAGATTGAGTGTCAGTGTTATCAGCGTGTCTCTTTTATTACCAGTGTTGTCTTCTTCCATTAGGAAGCACATAATACCTGGTCGTTAGCAGTTTCTGATATTCAGTGTCAAGATCATTAATTGATCCATTTAGGTAGGATGATACTTTACTTCTATGATTACTTCTTCATTCATTACCCAGACTGTTTCTATCAAAAGACACTTCCCCTTTATCTTGATTTGGTTACCCTGTGGTATAATTGTATGAGAAAATTAAAATGATACCTGATTATTATTCTCTAGTTTTCAATTAATGAGTTGAATCATTAGCACAGTGACCAATTAGTTTTGTAAAAAAACATTTTTTACTATTATTTGAACTAATAGTTTGAAATATATTTGGTATGTTTAATTCATTGCAGTTTTATTTTAATTGATGCTCAATTTCCTGCATTTTTGGTAATGGGAGCCTTTTCAAATAGGCTCTTGGGTTATTCTGACCCTAACTTAACAGTCTTTGATAGTTTTCTTTGATGTGTCAAAATGTTCCAGACTCCTACAGAAATGAACCAGTCAATCTTTAAGGACTCCTGGCTCTGTTAAGTGTAAAATGGTATGTAAAGATTACACTGTGGACAATAGGTGTGCACACTGGTACTGGTTTGGACATTATTTTAAGTCTTTTCAGTGAATGGAGCTAGGATGCATTTTTAAAGATAAAATGTATCATGAGTTTATTTTGCTACTTCCAGGAGTTTCAAAGTAAAGCTAACAGGGATTTTATTTGAATGCTTTCATGAATATTGCCTTTATCCCATAGCAAGGATTACAGTTCGTATGCTGCTGGAAATGATGGGATGTCCCACAATTATAACTGACTTACATCATTCTCCTAATACACGGATGCACTAATCAACTATGCTACTATAAATAATATAAATTAGTTAATACACTTCTAGACCCTATTTGCACTTTTTTTCCCTCTAGGATATACACTACTAACCATGTAAAGTTGAATTAGTGTTTTAAAGTCTCAGAATAGTTCATCCAACTGAATACATATTTAAATTCATTTATTTCATGTTCGACTGAAGGGATTGATTTATAATTTTGTTAGTATTCTTTGTGGAAATATTGACATAGTACCAAACTCATTTTAAGAAGGCATACCCTGTCCCCTTCATTCTATTTTTTCTCTTCTCCTATGTAACCACTAAAATTGGTTATGATCTGTTTTCCATTATTTGTTTTTTAATCTTTCATGAGTATACTTTTTGGTGTCTAGTAAGGTTGCATTTTTGTACTAATGTTTACTTTTATATTAACACCTTTATATGATATTTTAAGTTGTTTTTTTAAAAAAATAGTTATTTTCTTTAGTTATTTTCTATTGGTTTCCTTCCCTAATATTAGTAATATTGAATATAACTGTAACCACTTCTTCTCATCTATTCTTTCTCTACAAGCATCTGATCTAAAATAATATTATTTTGTACTAGATAGAAGCTATCAGGCAAATAAACAATCCTATTCTACTTTAATATTGTCTCTCCTTTATCACCTCAGTTTTGATTGTTGTATTTTACCTATATTATTAGAAAACAAAACTATTATATACTCTATTCTTTCTCTCATAACTATCATGTAGTTTTAATTCTACAGGCTGTGGGTTTACCTGTAGAATTGTTCTACAGTTTCATATTTGTAGAATTGAAGTATTCATCATAGTATCTGCCTCTTCTCTCCATCTTCCAGAATCTTATTTTTGTTTTACATAGTGTTCAGGATTTATCATTATACTTAACAAGTAGAACAGGGAAAAGCATATCTATTTCTTTTTCGCAGAATTTATGTTTAAACCTTCAAAAAATTTATGTGTTATTTTTTATTTTGAAACAAATTAAATCTTACATTTAAGTTTCAAGTACAATAAACAGAATTGGTTTTTTAACCTGAATTGTTTGATAAGGGGCTCTGTTATCCTCAGATACTTTAGTAGCTTTTTAATGTTTTTTTTATTTTTAAGAAATGTTTATTTATTTATTTTGAGAGAGAGAGTGTGTGTGAATGAGAAAAGAGTAGAGAGAGAGAAGGAGAGAGAATTTCAAGCAGAACCCACACTGTCAGTGCAGGGCTCAATCCCATGAACTAAAATCAAGAGTCAGACACTTATTTAACTGATGAGTCATGCAGGTGGCCCAAGTTTGTTTATTTATTTACATTTTTATTTTATTTTTTAATTAAATTAAAATAATTTTAATGAATAAAAAATTTTTAAATTAAAAATAAAATTAATATTATTTATTTTATTTTTATAAACAAGGACATTGATATATGAATCCTGACACTCAACTCAGATTTCAATGATTATTGCAATTAATGTCCTTTATAATAAGTTTCTGGGTCAAACCGACATGTCATATTTAGTTGTTATATCTTTTTAGTCCACCTCAATCTTGAAAAGTTTCTCAGACTTGCTTTGAGTTTTATAACATTAATACTTTTTTTTTTTAACGTCAATACTGTTGAAGATCACAGACATTACTAAATAATATTGTAGGATAGCCTTAATTCTTGTTCTTCTGATGCTAATTCATGATTAAATTCAGGCTGTGTATTTTGGGTAAAAATATTTAAAAAGTGACATTTTGTTCTCTTTACCACCTCCTATTAGATGACACCTGATTTAAATTTATCATATAACTGATGGTATTATCTTTGATTACTTGATAAGATTGGTTTATGCTAGACTTTTTCATTGTAAATTCCTCTTTTCCCTTTGTAATTAATAAATATTTGGGGGGTATATATATATAAACCTAGAGTACACACACACACACACTCACACACACACCACATATGCATATTCATATTTACATGTATATTTGTTTCTATAGCTACTATATTGAAAACCATAGACTTTTACTAGTGCCTCCAATTCCATCCCAATATCATAAGATTCACCTCAGTTTTCTCCCTTAAGTATTTGTAACTCTCTTCTCTGCTATTGAGTAATCAGACTGCCCAGATTCTTAATATATTTAGTTATTTTTATCATTTTTATTCATATATAACCAATGTCTCATTGCTGCTACTTCCTTTCCTACATAATTTAGGCCATCTTTATTTGTCCCTACAATACATGGAGCCGTCTTACTATGAGGAAGCCCTTTTTATTCTGACTGTGTTTGAATTCCCCGTCCTAAGCCACTTGCCAAATCTTTCATATACACCTTGCTCAACACACTCAGGTTCTAAAACCCCGTGCTTGTCCCTCATTTTCCCTCCCAATATAGATGTCATTTTCACTCTCCTCAGAGTATGGCCCTTCAGTCTAGACCACTGCTTTTTTCCCTTCTTACCACCATGCACATGCCTACTTGCCTGGGTTCTACCCAAAACCTTTTGGAGTGAGTTGTTCAGGTAGGGAAGAGAAGTGAAAGGAAGAAAAGGAGAAAGTGGAAAACTGACAGAGTATTTTTAAAAGAAATGTTTCTTATATTGCTGTCATGCAGATCCTCCTGTTGACATTTGACATGTGCCAATTTTATGTGGAGTATAACTAAAGGATTTTCTGCACATCATTTTCTTAGATGTGATGCATTTAATTTTGGGGTTGTAAATATAGTTTCTTATGAAAGCATCAGCTGAAAAAACACACTGGGAGAGTATTAAAAACCAAAAGGAATTCTATGAGAAAAATAAGGAGATACTGTACCATTGTCTGATTAGCAAATATAATCAAACAGGATATTAAAATAATATTTTACACTTTGACCAAATAGAACCTTATTCCGAGTATATTAACATGAGTTGATATTAGGAAATCTATTAATCATTATGTTAATGGGCTTTAGGAGAAAACATATATCATCTTAGATGATGGAAAGATATTTGAGAAAATCTTTTCCCGACAGAAATCAGTTTTTAAAACAGAAATATATTGGGGCACCTGGGTGGCTTAGTCGGTTAAGCGTCTGACTTTCGCTGAGGTCATGATCTCGCCGTTCGTGGGTTCGAGCCCCGCGTCGGGCTCTGTGCTGACTGCCAGCTCAGAGCCTGGAGCCTGTTTCAGTCTGTGACTCCCTCTCTCTCTGACCCTCCCCTGCTCATGCTGTCTCTCTCTCTCTCTCTCCTAGAAATAAATAAAACATTTAAAAATAAATACATAAAACAGAAATATATTTATCTCAAACCAAAAGCCAGTATGATGATTATTGGTGAAATATAGAAACATTTCTACTAAATCAGGAGTAAGGCAAAGATGCCCATTAACTCCCAGATTATTAAACTTTGTTTCTTAGGTAATAGGAATGCAGGTAAACAAGAAAAAGCGGCAAAATATGTACACATAAAAATATAAAGATATAATTATCTAAAGTTATTCTGTTGTCCACTTGAAAATCCAAAATAATTAACAAAAAAGACTATAAATAAAAAAGAATTCAATTAGGTATCATAACATAAAATAATATACCAAAATCTGTTGCCTTCCTGTAGATAAACAAAGCCAGTAATAAGATTAAAAAAAGGTCCTATTTATAATATCAACAGCAAAAGCAAAATTATAGGAATAAATTTAATAAGAAATGTTCAAGAAGAAAAATATATAGATACATTACTGACAGTTACAAAAAATAATTCAAATATATGAGGAAACTATCTTCTTTTTGCATAGGAATACTCAGTGTCATACAGATGTCACTTTTCTCCTAAAATGTAATATATAAAATATTTGCAACACCCCCAACCTCAACAGGTTTTTTTTTTAATTTTTTATTTATTTCTGAGAGACAGAGAGAAATAGAGTGCAAGAGGGGGAGGGGCACAGAGAGAGGGAGACAGGGAATCTGAAGCAGGCTCCAGGCTCTGCACTGTCAGCAAGAGCCCGATGCGGGGCTGGAACTCACAAATCCTGAGATCATGACCTGAGCCAAAGTCAGGACGCTTAACGGACTGAACGACCCAGGCACCTCTCAACAGGTTTTATTTTAAACCTTAATCAAGTTTTTTCCTGAAATTCATGGAAAAAATAAAACAAATATATCCAAGGAAAACCTGAAAAAGAGGAGTCACAGGGGAGCAATTTTGCACCTGCTATAATTAAGACAAGATGGTACTAATGTATGAATAGGCAGATCAGTGGAATAGAAAAGGGGTTCCAAAAACAGATCAAAATACTAAGAAATTTAGTGTATGTTGGAGATGAATTGCATCTAATAGTGGAGAAAGTGTAAGTTAATCAATAGCTGGTTGGGGGACAAGTGAGCGAAACCTTGAAGGAAAACATCTTTTTCTTACTTCTTACACTTAAATAATTCCAGTTAGATCATATACTCAAATGTAAAAAATGAAATGACAAAGTGTTGGAAGAACATATAAAGGAGTTATATTTATGTTACTGAAATAGAGAAGGCTTTCTTAAATATCACACACAATTCTGGAGCCACTAAAATAAAAAAAAAAATGATAAACTAGATTTCACAAAAGTTTAAAAACAATCTCAACAACACCAGAAACTTAAATGAAGTCAAAAGACAGTTGATTACCCAAGATATTTCCAATACATATGAGGAACAAAATATGTATTTTTGTAATACATAAAAAGAAGGCCCACATCTGTGAAAAAGGCCCACAGATGAAGCGAGAATGATCAGTAGTGAGACTACATACAAACTGTAAAGATTATGCCCAATTCCAGGGCAGCCATTCAAGTAGAAATGAATCTTTCATACTTGTTAATAGCAGCCTCGATCAGTGGAAATATGGTTAAAACACATAAAAGATGATACACAGGAAATAAATGTCTTGGCTCTTTAAAATATAAAAAGAAATGTAAGGTTATTAATTAAAAAGAAATGAAAATTGAATCTATTGTAGGTTACTGTCTTTTGACTTTTTTTCTTGGCACAGTCACATGTGAAAAAAAAATGGTGTAGTGAAGTAGCTACTCTTGTAGAAGAAATGTAAATTGGTTCAACTTCTAACAGGCCAATTTGACAAATATTTATTGAAAATTAAAATGCAGACATCCTAATGTTTCAGCAATTCTATTTCTAGAAGTTTGTCCCACAAATACACTTACATATGTCCCAAATGACACCCCTATAAAGACATGCATTATAACATTGTCTGTCATAGCACAAAATGGGAAAAACTTAAATATCTATCAATAATGAGTGATCAAAAAATTGATGGCAATACTATGTCCATTAAATAGAGCTCTATGTTGGCATTAAAATGAATGAGATAGCTCTGTATGTATTAACATTAAATAAATATCTCTATGTGTCTATATATCTATGTATTATCTATCTATTCCTATCTATGTCCTATTTCTTATCTATATCCTATTTGCTGCCTGTAAGTAGATGGGAAAAGAAAAGATTTAGAATAGGAATGTCATCATTCCCCTATATTTCTATATTTGTATTCCACATGTGTGACTATGCATTGAATATCTTTAGCAGGGTGTACTAAAAAGTAGAAACATCAGTTGCCTCTAGGAAAGCTGATATAATGGTTGAGAATGCAGGAGAGGGACACGTATTTATTTACTGGTATATACTTTTGTTTCTTTTGCATTTACTCTGTCCATGTATAATATCCATTTCAATTAATTAAATAAAGGGGCACCTGGGTGGCTCAGTTGGTTAAGCCTCTGACTTTTGATTTTGGCTCAGGTCATAATCTTATAGTTCATGGGATCAAGCCCCATATTGTGCTCTGGGTTGACATCAGGGAGCCTGCTTAGGATGCTCTCTCTGCCTCTCTCACTGCCCCTGCCTAGCTCATGCTCACTCTCTCTCAAAATAAATAGGTAAATGTTGGAAAAATTAAATAAAAATATAAACAACAAAGCTTCACTTATGATGTAATCTATTTCAATTGCATAATTTTGACATAAAGACAGAGTGGCGGGGCGCCTGGGTGGTTTAGTCGGTTAAGCGTCCAACTTTCGCTTAGGTCATGATCTCGCAGTTCGTGGGTTCGAGCCCCGTGTCGGGCTCTGTGCTGACTGCCAGCTCAGAGCCTGGAGCCTGTTTCAGTCTGTGACTCCCTCTCTCTCTGACCCTCCCCTGCTCACGCTCTCTCTCTCTCTCTCTCTCCTAGAAATAAATAAAACATTAAAAAAATATATTAAAAAAAAAAGACAGTGGCGGCTGAGTGACAATGTGAGTTATCAAAAATAGGTGTTTATCAAAAATTATCACACAAATGCAGCAAAATACTATAGAAAAATCTAAGCCCCAATGTAACACATTTACACAATGAAGAATATCTTGTAAAATATTTTCAGTCTCTATTAGACATTGGCATGTAGCGATAGCTCTCTCTAAATGAAGAGAGAGGAGTAACATCATTGATTAGCAAAGAACTTAAACAAAGACAACCAAATGTGTTCAATTAAGTACCCGCGGGAATCCTGAGGATTAGATGGAGATACACTGCTAACTCCACTTCCTCCTCTGTGCATTCAATACATCTATTAGCAAATGTACTTTTCATTTTATTACATTATAATTTGTTTATACTAGAATTTATTTTTGTGAATTGAACCTCTGCTCCACCACTTGCCACGTGTGTGAACTTAAAAGAGTTTTCTCAGCCTCATTAATCTTCAGTTTCTCCATATATAAAATGGTGATAATAATTGTACCTAACTTTGGGGAGTAAATATATTTAAAGTCTGGTAGGCTTATATAAAGCATAATAAACATGAAAATAGCACTCCCACTTACTTTTCTTCCTTCTTTTTCCTTTATGTCTTTCTTTTATTTCTGTGTTGCTCAATGTTTCCTATATCCCTTCCTTCTTCCCTTCCATCCTCCTTTCCTTTCTTTTTTCCTTTTTTATTTCCCCTTTTCTTTAGAGATTTATTTCTCTCTCTCCTGTACTATGTCAAAATATTTTGAAGTCATTCATAAATCACATGGTGTAGCCATTGTGGACCCATAGGGTCAGGTGGAAAGCTATTCTCTGACTTTGGTTGTGGTTTCCAGAGCCCTGTGATTTCTCCGTCCCCTCATTAGAGTCAGTCCTTCTGACACACTGTGGCCCTCTGGCTACTCTTTCCTGACTTCTCACTTTAGCCACAGTTCTCTGACGATGTTGTTTACCAGCAGATGTCATTCTGACCACTGGCCTGCCATCTCAGCTCTCACCTACTTTCACAATAGTCTTGGATTTACCCAGAGCAAGTTCACATGAAAAGGGCTATTAGAGGGGTGTCTGGGTGGTTCAGTTGGTTGAGTGTCTGACTCTTAATATTGGCTGAGGTTGTGATCTCGTGGTTGTGAGATCAAGCCCCACATCAGGTTCTGCACTGACAGCATGGAACCTGCTTGGGATTCTCTCTCTCCCTTTCTCTCTGCTTCCCCCCTCCCCAACTCTCTCTCTCTCTCAAAAATAAATAAACATTTAAAAAAGAGTAATTAGAAGTTGAAAAGGAGCATGTACTATGGAGAATTATTAATATTCAAAAGACATCTAATTCTGTCATTTATACTCTAAAAAGTAATTGCCTTATAGCATAGTCAGTTGTATTCATCAACACATTTGACACAATTAGAGCCCCAGTAACTTCCTCTAAGACTTTTCTGATTAAAAAAATATGTGCAACATGGCAGAGTTCATCCCATCTCCCTCAGGACCAGATACATAACGTGTGTTCACTCATGTCTCAGCATTTATGTATACAGTACTAGGGTAAGCATGCCCAAACCACTCAGTTTAGGAAGTAGATTTTTCTAGAAATCTGATTTCTTTAAAGTATTCATCTATGGAAAAACTTGGTCTGTGTGATTTCTGCAGAGGGGCTCAGAGGATGCAAAGATGGGGGACATGCTTAGGAGCAGGGACAAGCTGCCAAAGGAGACCAACTCAGGGGGGAATGCAGGCTCACGCCTTCTGGAGCCAGGAGTGCGGTGAGGGCCCTTTGACATAGAGGATGAACAAAGCCGTGGGTAATAAGGAAATTATAGTTTCCTAGCTCCACTGATGAGACTAGAGAATATTACAACATAAAAATGACTGCAATTTTGGACAGAATATAGTCAGCAGAGCTTTTCCAGTTGACGAAATGGAAATCAGATAGCATTTTCTGTATCATTTTTATCCCTATTTATTTATTTTAAAGTTTCTTTATTTATGAGAGAGAGAGAGAGTGAATACAGCATAATGGGGTGGGCAGAAAGATTGAGAATCCCAAGCAGGCTCAGAGCCCAGTGCAGGGCTCGATCTCACAAACTGGGAGAATATGACCTGAGCCAAAATCAAGAGTTGGATGCTTCACCGACTGAGCCACCCAGTATTCTCCTTATCTCTTTTATTTAAAACTAGAGGCACCTGGATGGCTCAGTCAGTTAAGTGTCTGACTTCAGCTTGGGTCATGATCTCACGGTCTGTGGGTTCAAGCCCCACATCAGGTTCTATACTGACAGCTCAGCCTGGAGCCTGCTCTTGATTCTTTGTCTCCCTCCCTGTCCCTTTCCCATGTGTGCTCTCACTCTGCCTCTCAAAAGCAAATAAATAAACATTAAAACTAAGTAATATGGGGATAAAATTAATTAGAAGAGTAAATTACGATGAAAATCATGTAATGGATTTCTAGACCAGATATTAAAAATAAACTGGATTATCTGCTTCACATACCCCTCTTCTCTTCTTACAGAGAGTAATGAGTTACAAAGAAACAATTCTAAGAGTGGCAAGATTTCAAGCATTACCTGATGATACTTTTAATTTCCTTTCTAAGTGTTGTTCATCATTGCTTGACCCTGCCATCAAGTGAGTAGCTGTATCATCACTTTTTCGAATTAGTTAACTGTCTGTGGTGTTATCCCTGTCAGGATTCTGATGACTGTTTATTTCTAAGTAGTTTTGTTATTACTATTTCGGTAATAGATTACTGGCACCGGTAAATGAGTTAGTAATATGTCCTGTGTTAAAGACATAAAATTACCATCTTCAAACAATTGAATAATGTATATATTTACTTACTCTTATTTGCTATGTTTAGCTCTGACTGATGTTTGCCAGAAATACGTCAAATTTTTTATGCTCTCTGTTTAGATGGTTTTACTTGTCCTCAATTCTGTATTTTTAAAAATCTCTGAAAAGGCCTCTCTTTATCTGGGAGCTGTGTTCTCTCTGACCACACTTCTCTTTGCCAGCTCCTTGTCTGACTCACAGCTGTCACAGGCTTGATGTGCTCTGACAGGCTACCTGCTGGCTTGCTCAAAAATGGAGAAACATTTTATCATATTTAACATTTAAGCAATCCATAAGCATATTTTCTTCTCCTTTATGTATTGAAGGCATGTCCAACTATACCAGCACCTGATGTAAAAAACACTCCATTAGTATAGTTAGATATGCCCTCTGCCTTTCCCTTCCCTCATCAGTCTCAACAGTTAGCAATTGCATGTCATGTGACCTATGCAATCAAAGTGACACCAGTGTGTCTTTCCCGCTACCTGATTCCACGGAACTCGCTAAATTATACCCCCAAGAAATTGTGTTCTTGAATGTACATGCACCACTTCTCAAATTGCCCCTGTGAAAATCTTTGCCCTGCTACCACAGGAAACACTGGTCCCATATTTCGCTTCTTCTTGCTTTGTCTATTTGTTTGACAGAGACATGCTAGAAAGCTGTGCAACATAATAAAATAAACCCTGCTTTGGGATGAAAAAGACTTTATTTGTAATCCCAAATTTTCCATTTATTAGTAATGGTAAGTCATATAACTGTCAGGTTTTCCCATCTGGAATCTGGGAATAATAATACCTATGTTATGGGTGCGTTTGGGCATTTAATGAGTTAACATATAGGTAGGTCTGACTGATGCATGGCATAGTAATGTCAGTTTGTGAGGTAGAGAAATCCATGGATTTTTGAAGTAAATTTTGCATAAGTAAAGGATCAGGGAGATTAGTCAGGTGGCAACTTCCATTGCCAATAAGACATGAGGACCAGTCTTTGTCCATTTGGATGCTTGGTCTGTTAAAAAAACACTATAAACTAGGTAGCTTATAAACAGCAGAAACTTATTTCTCATAATTCTAGAGGCTAAGAATCCAAGATGAAGTCACCAACGCATTCATTGCTTTCAGACAGTCTGCTTTCTGTTTGTAAACTGTCTGATCACTTTGTCCTCACATGTGGAGGGAGTGAGAGGTCTCTCTAGGGTCTCTTTTATAAGGGCACTAATCATCATCCAAAGACCTCACTCACTTCAAGAACTATCACATTGGGGTTTAGGATTCAACATATGAATTTTGGAGGAATACAAATATTCAGATCATAGGAGGAACTTAATTAAAGCAGAGGCAACAGAAGAGTATAGGATGGATATGAGATACCCTAAGATGATGACTTAATAGTATTTGCATAATTGGTTGAGCATCATTGAAGGGCTGGTGATAACTTTCTTACTTTTATCTACCCTTAACTCTTGGTGATGTTAATAAAAGGAATGGCCACTTAAAAAATGGGGCACTAGGGGCACCTGGGTGGCTCAGTTGGTTAAGCGTCTGACTTCAGCTCAGATCATGATCCCATAGTCTGTGGGTTCGGGTAATGCATCGGGCTTTGTGCTGACAGCTCAGAGCGTGGAGCCTGCTTTAGATTCTGTATATGTCTCTCTCTCTGCCCCTACCCCACTCATACTCTGTCTCTCTCCCTTTCTCTCTCTCAAAAATAAATAAACATTAAAATTTTTTTTTTCAATGGAGCACCAGGGTGCCTCAGTCAGTTGAGCACCCAACTCTTGATTTTGGCTCAGATCATGAACTCCTGGCCCATAGGACTGAGCCCATATCAGGCTCTGTGCTGACAGAGCAGAGCCTGCTTGGGATTCTCTCTTTGTCTCTCTGTGCCTCTCCCATGCTCACACACTTTCTCTCTCAATATAAATAAATATTAAAACACACACCCCACACATATATATGTGTGTGTATATATGTGTGTGTGTGTGTGTGTGTGTGTGTATAGAAATGTGTGTATATATATGTGTGTGTGTGTGTGTATATTTGTGTTGTGTATATACACACATATAGAAAGAGAGAGAGAGAGAGTTAGTTTTGGATGTGTTAAGTTTTATCTACCTGTAGAACATAGTGGATTCTTAATAAGGTTTTATAAATGAGTGAATAAAATATCTGATTGAGAACTGGATATATGGCTCTGAATCACAGGTGAGATTTCTGAGCTGTTGAGTTGTAATTTAGCAATCATTACTACCTAGAGGGAGGTCAAGCTATGGGATCAATGAGACCACCAAGGGGAACACATTGACTGGGACAGGCAAGTTTGTAATTGATCTCCAGGAGTTTTTAATTTCATATTTCAAGGACCAGCATTCAGGTTTTTAAAAAATTATATTCTTCATTCAATTTGTTTCTCTGTAATGAGTACTACTCCCAGATATTAACATGATTTAAGACAACACTCTATCAGTATGGCACTTGCATGGTTTCTGTTTACTGGACACCTGACTCTTGTACATAAAAATTTAGTGGGCTCCACTAATTTGCTGTAAATATTTCCTTGTCATTTTTATAGTAGAAATCATTGAGTTGATAATAGTCTCTCAGAAAAATAATAATGTTTCTTAAAATCAAGAAGCAGAATACAATTATAATGTTGAAATGTGAAAAATACATGCATCTTGGGGCTGAATAAATATAATGTCTTTATACAGCAAAGTTAAGACAATTATTTAACTTATAACTTTATAAAGGACTACTTCATGAAATGAGAACTGCATATATTTTAGTGCATATGTAATTCAAGAAAATGTGAATACTTTATGACAGAGAGCTGTTATCAAATTTTAGTGTTTCTTCACTAAAATGATAACCCTTAATGAGAACATTCAAGAGAATAGTCATTGGTTCTACAGACTTTCTTTTCTTTCTTGTTCCATTGTTCTACACTATGATCATTCTTTTCTGTGTATGTGATGCAATTTTATATGATGCTTTTCTCAGTACAGGGTTTTTACTACTACTTGTGACTTGCATTCAGCTTTTTATATCTAATAATTAGTGCTAAAGTACTTTTTTTTTTTCAGTACTAAGCCTTCATCAGCTGGTTTATTAAAGAGAAGATTTATTAGTTTCCGGATTCTACTTTACTACATGAGTTCTCACAAATGGGAGCATTTATATGGTTTTTATTATAACATTTCACTAGAAGCTTTGTTTTTGAATTTTTCTAATATAATGACTTAGTTACATGAAATAAAGTCAGAAGTGAATGATAAATTAGAAAATATGAACATGTGTTTTCAATTTCTCTTCCTTGTCAATATTCAGTAATAAACATCTTATCTACTTATATTCCAACAAATTTTAACTAGCCATGCTAGAATTTTATCTATCCCTAATTTTGTCAAAGGCTAAGGTTTCTTCTCAGAAAGGTATAGCTTTCTCCCAAACACCATTGAGGACTTATGTGTATAGGAAATAGGAGTTATCCTGTCTCCTAGTAACGATACGAATTAACAGTATTTCTGAGGTCAAGGATTTAGAGGGATATCTTTATAAAACTTAATTGGTGGACTGTTCGTGTATGTTAATTATAATGTTTGATTGGCCAGGACAGTTTTGCTAAGAGAGTTTTTTTTTTTTTTTACCCCAGCTGTGATGTTAAAGGAAACAAAGTGTGTAAAATCACTCTCACTTCTCTCACCAGTTGCAAGTTTGGGGGTTCCCCAAACCACACACTGTTTGATAAGTCACTAGAAAGGCTCATTGAACTCACTGAAAGCTGTCATAATCATACATTTTCCTGCGAGGAAAGACTATAGACCAAAATCATTCAAAGGCAGTGATGCATAAGGCAGTCCTGGAAAAGTACCAAATGTGGAGCTTCTGGTCACCTCCTCCCTGTGCAATCTGGACAGAGTTCCTTTACTGGCATCAAGGTGTAACAATACACATGAGGCACTCACCCAAACCTTGATGTCTAATGTCTTTTGGGTTCCATCAGTCATACATCACAGTGGTTGACTGCTCACATGGCTGACTTGTTTAAAGCCGTTTAGGAGGTCAGGCTGCCGGACCCAAAGCACCCATCCCAAGTCAAATTATTGGCATGGCTCAGATACCCCACTCAAATCATAATGTTGTATTCATGTTGGTCCAGTGTCCACAAGCAAACATAGATACTCTTTAGCAGGCATGCCATTCCAAGGCTTCAAGATTATTTCCCAGAAGCTGTGGGCAAAAGCCAGACTTCTGTTTGGTCAAGGAAAAATTCTTTACTGCACACATTTCTTCCACTTTTCTTTGGTGACAATTCCCTTCCTCTGTGTAGAGGGGACAATATTTCTGTGTCTGGTACTCTGACTCCTGGGGTGGGAAATATAACCAAAGTTGGACCTGTCAAAAGCCTTCCTGGGATTTTTCTGTTGGACATAGAGATATAGTCTTGAGTGCTGCTTTTGTTACCTTTTGTCATTTGGAAAAAATCTGTGTAAAACAGAAGAGAATCAAAAGGAGAGGCGGAGAATGAGAAAACAAGGGGGAGATACAGACATGCAGATGGAAATGAAATTAGATCCCCATTTAAATCTCTGAGTCAGCATGAGTCCACTTCTGGACCAGTGGGGACATCCTTGAATTTGCTTGTGTGTATATGATTAAATGTCATAGTTTGCCACAAACATTGTGAGGTAGATTTTCTCACTTGCAACAGAAGGGGCTCTGACTAATACAGAGAGGTCCAAAGCATAAACCAGTATGTGTTGGGAAGTAAGTTGAACTAGATAACTCTCCGATAGTTGAAGCCCTTAGGTCTAGGTGAAAGGACAAACAGGCAATTCCTTTCTATTGAATTCTGATGACAATCACAGCATAATCCCTAAGGCTTGAGACCCTTTCCAAGCTAAATTCCATTTCTTTGGCATTACTTATCAACTAGATCCTACATGCTTCATAAGAAACACTGCCTGTGCACTAACTTACTTTAAGAAAGCCTTAGAAGAGAGACTGCATCAGAAGCTCCAGAAAGTCTGCTAGCATCTAACTTGCCATTAGATACTCCTATATCATCCCTTTCATTAAAAGGTAACTCACAAGAAAAGAAATTTGCTAAAACAGATTTTGGAAACAGAAGTGAAGCTTAAAATAACAATGTTTAATATAAAATGTGTTAAAAGTTAGCAATGGTTCTGAAAGTGCAATCCATGCCTCTCTGGTGTTAGGTCTTCAAAAAATAAATATAACCTACGTTTCAATCTTTATCAATGCAGGCAGCCCAGGAACACTGGTTTTAGGAATACAAAGTTAGGCATAGCCCTGCGCAGGACTCACGGGAGTTATGTGCTCTTTTTACCATGTAGTACCCTATCTCCCACATATAGTGTAACAGAGGCTCTTAAGGTTAGGTTAGTGCACATAGGTACACACACCTCACACATTGCTCTGGTATATAAGCTCTCAAGGCCTCGATTAAATACATAACAATGGGGCACCTGGGTGGCTCAGTCGGTTAAATCATAATTCTAATGACAACTTCGGCTCAGGTCATAATCTCACAGTTTGTGGGTTCGAGCCCCATGTTGGGCTCTGTGCTGATAGCTCGCTCAGAGCCTGGAGCCTGCTTCAGATTTTGTATCTCCCTCTCTCTCTGACCCTCCCCTGCTCACACTCTCTCTCAGAAATAAATAAAAAAAAATTAAAAAAAAGAAATACGTAACAATGTTCTTGGACAGTTGGTGACAAGTATGTGGCTTTACGTATTCCTCTTTACAAAAGTAACCAAAAACATATTCTAATGTCCTTTAAGAATAGAATGAATAATGTGTAATATAGATATACAATGAAATGTCATACTGCAATTAACATGATAAATTATAGGTATGTAAAAGAGTGAATCATAAAACATAATATTGAATTAAAGAAGCCAGAAGTGTATAATACATATTTTATTATTCTACTTATACATACTTCAAAAAACAGGTGAATTTAAACTGTATTGTTTAGAAGTATACAATTAGGTAGTAAAACTATTTAATAAATACACAGAAATCAAATTCCACAAAATTCAGTATATTGGTACTGCCAAGGAGGAGAGAAGGAATTTTTGTTTGAGAAGGAACATGCAGAAGGCTTTTGGGGTCCTGTTAATATCGAATTTCTTGACTTAGATAGAAGTTAAACAGGTGTTTAGTTTACAGTTCATTAAATTATACTTTTATGCTTTATGCATTTTTCTGTACATTTGCAATATTCTAGGTAAAAGAGACTTGAAAAATGACTGGCAGTGATATGGTCCCTGGTACAGAAGAAAGAAAGAGAAAAGAACAGAAGTCTGCTGTTCTTTTTCCCCATGCAGGACTGAGCCCTGGATTCTGTTTCCAGTGAAATGAACTTAGGGTGACAAAGGTGTCAGAGAGGAAGAGAGATGAGAGTGGTTCTTGCTAAGAAGGATCCTTTTGTTAATCTCCAGAGGAAGCTTCTTGGGATCCCTTCCCAGTAACGCGGTCCCCTAGTTGTGTGCCCATTATTTACTGTTTCCAAGGGACCTGCTTGTCTACCCACCCTCCCAACACCAATTCTTTTGGCACAAAAGCAGACAGAGCAGGACTCAGTTAGACCCCGTTGGCCAGCACCTTGACCTCTCTCTGAGGCTTCTTCCTGGTAGATAGGCCCCTGCCTCCTCTGCTGCATCCAAGAAGGTATACCTGCTTCCCTTGGCTGAGGTGAAGGGAGGGGCAACTCCTCTCAGTTTGGATCCCATGTTTTAAGGCCATATTTATGTTTGCTGTTCCACAGTACTTCCCTCCCTAGGGACAAAGGGAAAACGAAAAACAAAAGTCTCCTGCTGTGGCTATTGGAAGTCATCAGCAAACGCCCCACACTGGGTCCTTCTGTTCTCAAATTTGGCTAGCAATTGCCCTAGCAACAGAATTAATGACTCCCACAGAATTTGCTGGGGATAAAACCATGCTCACTGAAATGATAATGTGATTTTCCCTTGCCCAAATTTGTCATCAAGAAAATCTAAGACTATTTTGGAGTGAAGAATCTGTGGTAGAAATATTCATTACTTTGTAATTTTTTTCAAGTTTGTGGTTCTATAATTATTTATTTAAGGAAGACCTTACAATATAAACATGATATTGGTCTCTCTGAGGATATGAAGGTGGGTAGGTTGAGTCCCTTCTCTTCTGTAATGAAATATATATTATTAGTTGGGGTAGGGCAAGATACAAACAGCAAGAACACAAGTTAAAACAAGAAAGGGAGTGGAAGGAGTTGCTTAGAGAGTTCAAAGGAGGGAGAGATGGAATTAATTTAGAGAGAACTATATAGACTTTAGGAAGGAGGTGGCCTCTGGTGTGGTCTTGAATAACAAGTGGTTTGTTGACCAGCAGAGAAGTTTCCATGTTGAGTGAACAGTACAAATAAGAGCACAAAAGCAAGAGATTTGGGGCATATTCTGGGACACTTGAAGTGCAGTACATGGGCAGGGAAGCCTTGGGTAATAGTAGTGAAAGTACTGGGACCAGATTGTTAAATAAATGTATTCAGTGTCTAGCTAAATAACTCTCTCTTAAGAATGCAATATAGGGGGGCACCTGTGTGGCTCAGTAGGTTGAGCTTCTGACTTTAGCTCAAGTCATGACATCTCAGTTCATGAGTTAGAGCCCCCACATCGGGTCACTGCTGTGAACCTGTCAGAGCAGAGCTCCATTTGGATCTTCTGTTCTTTTCTCTCTGCCCCTCCCCCACTTGCACTCTCCCCAAAATAAATATTAAAAAAGAAAATGCAGCATAGGTTCACCAACGTTTTGAGATAGGAGATAGTGAATATTAAGCCTGTATATTGTTAGGATACAGCTTATTTCTTCCTTTATGTCTACTTTTCTGGAATGTAATAGTTGTAATTTGCATTTCTTCTTTTGTTTAACTATATGTATTTATCATCCTATCATATTTATTTTTTTCCAGTTTTTTAAGGACACAAATATGTGTGGTCCTATTCCTGTGTTACTCCTGACTTGCCACTGGAAGAAGAATATCTAGTATTTCTTCAAACTCTTGATTTGGGGAAAATATCTTCCAGGCTTATAGCTACTTTTGTGTTGTGAAGCTAACATTTTCTGAAAAGATGTATTTCCTAGTTTTTTCCCACTGAGAATAATAATATCCCAGTAGTAATAAGGATATCCAGCATCTAGTTCTTGGTATTTCAGTACCATTCTCTAATAAATGGAATGAGGCTCCTTGAAAAACTGGTTGATTTCCAGAGCTGTGGAAGGAAAATCCAAGGGAGTTATAGAATTAATGAAATTCAATTCAATTAAGATTTTGGATTCAGGAACTTTTGTCTTTTCTAGAAAATACATCCTGTGTTTTGGACTTTTGTTTATAATAGTTTTGCCTTCTTATTCTACCTACAATTTTATTTCATTTAATAAGCAAAACCTTGTTTTGAAATAATTTAGATTTATGAATTAATTGCAAAAATGGTTAGAGATTCCTATATACTCTTCACCCAGCTTCCCCTAAGGTTAATCTCTCCTGTAACCACAGCACAGTTATCAATACTATTTTCTGAATTAATCCTTTATTTGATGTTCAACAGTTTTTAAATTAATGTCATATTTTATGTCTCAGGATTTGATAAGATGTATGATCTCTTATTGCATTTAGTGGTCATATCTATTTAATTTCTTCCAGTACCTAATAGTGTTTCAGTGATTTTTTGACTTTTTTAGACTTGTGAACTTAAGAGTTTGAAGAGTAGTGATCCATTATTTTGTAGAATGTTCCCCACTTTGGATGTGCCTGATTTTTTTTCATAATTAAGTCTACATTACATTTTTTAGGAAGAATTCCACAGAAATGGTGTAGCTTTCTTAGTACAAGATACCAGGGGTTCCTTATGTAGATAGACTTATTACTAATTACGTTAACCTAAGTCACTTAGGTTGGTGTCGTCCCCTTTTCTCCATTGTATTGTGACTACATTTTCCCCTTCATAATTAGTAAATATTTGAAGGAAATGCTTTGAGCCTCTGCAAATATTTTATTTCTTAAACTTTTCAGTAGATCTTGTTGTTCTAATGGTAATGTTCTATTTCCCTAATTACTTCTACATTAATTGGGATACTTCTGTAAGGAAGAGCTAAGGGGAAGAGCCTGTTTCCCTTTAGTTTATTACATTAATCATTCATCTATGCTAGTATGGGCTCATGGATATTAATTTTTTGATCACAGCCTAATACTATTGCTATTTATTTTCTTGCTCAAATGTTTCTAATTTTGGCCTGCAAGTGCTCTTACAGGTTGACTCTTATGTCCTTTTCATATATCCTCATCCTCTTCTGACCCTTTTTTGAGCACTTCCTTCTAGACCTCTGTATCTTTCACTCCTCCAGAGTTTTTCCTGCCCCATCTCTGGAATCAACCACCTCTCTAAGAAGTCCAATTTCTATTATTGGAAAATAGTACCTATAAACCAAGATCTAGGTGCTAGATGTGCATATTGCTATTGAGGTATCATTGCTCTCACCAGAGCTAAGAAATATTTATATGTGTGCAAACCACATGTATATTTATGTGTCGGTCTATCTGAATAAAGTAGTCTAAAATAACCCCCTTCGCACAATTTCCTGAATTCACACGGATACCTCTAATTCCAACCCAGCAACCCCAGGTTTGTTCTAGCAATTCACCCTTTCTTATTTGTAACTTATTTCCTCAACGGTGAGAAGCTGGATGTCATTATCTACAATATATTTACTTATTGTTTAAGTTAGAATACATACAAAATAGTTTCAGAATTACTAACTCGTACCACTGCATAAACCAAGTTACCAAGATGTTTGCATATAGTTCTTTTTGTCTTTAACATTATAATATCCAGTCAAAACAATGATTGTCAAGGTCACTTAAGTCATCGTATTTCTTCCCAACCACTTCAGTTGTATCATTTATTTGAATCACAGTTAAATGTGTTTATCACAGTCTGCATTTCATTTCTCTTTCTCCTCTCAGTCTTGTTGATATTGTAACATTTGAGTAAAATTTGAATTAGTAAAGTTTATTCTTTGTGACATACAGTTCTGTGGTTTCTGAAAAAATGCATAGAATACCAAGGAGCACAATTCCATTACCCCAAAAGTTTTCTTTTGATGACTCTTTTAGCTAATTCCTTCCCCATACAACCCCTGATAGCATTTTTCTAAGCCTTAGTAGCTTTGCCTTTTCTAAAATTTTATGTGTGTAGGATCATACAATATGTAAAGTTTTGGGTCTGGCTACTTTATTCTTTTTTTAATTAAGTGTTTATTTTTTAGAGAGGGGGCGTGGAGGAGCAGAGAGATAGGGAGACAGAGGATCAGAAGTAGGCTTTGCACTGACAGCAAAGAGCCTGATGTGGGACTCGGACTCAGGACTCGTGAACTGTGAGATCATGACCTGAGCCTAAGTCAGACACAGGCTACTGAGCCACCCACGAGCCCCTCTGGCGACTTTCTTTTAACAAAATCCAGTTAAAATTCGTACATGTTGGTTTTGAGTTAATCGTTCTTTTTTTATTGTTGTGTAGTATTTCGTTGGTGGAATTTTTTTGCTCATCATTTACTTATTAAAGGATATGAGGGTTGCTTTTAGGTTTTTGCAATTATGAGTAAAACTGATATAAATATTCATGTATAGGTTTTTGTGTAAACATAAATTTTCATTTCCTTTGGGTAGGTGCCTAGGTATAGGATTTTTAAGCTGTATGGCAAGTATATGTATCATTTGTTAAAAACAAAACAAAACAAAACAAAAGAAGCCAAACTATTTTTTAATGTGTATGTATGTATGTATTTGAGAGAGAGAGAGAGATCACAGGGGAGGGGCAGAGAAAGAAGGGGACAGAGAATCCAAAGTGGGCTTCATGCTGACAGAAGTGAGCTGGGCTCAAACTAACCAACCGTGAGTTCCTGACCTGAAATGAAGTTGGACTTAACCAACTGAGCCACCCAGGTACTCCAAAGACAAACTGTTTTTTAAGATGGCTGTACTTTTGCATTTCTACCAGCAGTGAATGATAATTCCATTTGTTCTGCATCCAAACTGGCACTCTTTTTGTTTCCTATTGTTTTGCCTTTAAATATGGTCATTGTAATAGGTATATAGTCATAGTTCATTGAGGTTTCAATCTGCATTTCATTAATGGCTAATGATGTTGAACATATTTTATTTACCATCTACATATATCTTCTATGGTTAATATCTTTTCAGAACTTTGCCCATTTGTATTGGGTTGTTTGTTTTTTTATTGTTGAGTTTTGAGAGTTCTCTACATATTATTAATGTAAACTTTTTATCAGATATACAGTTTTCAAATATTTTCTGCCAGTCTGTATCTTGCCTTTTTATTATTTTTTAATGTTTTTCATGGCACAAACGATTATAATTTCAAGAAGTGCAATTTATCAGTGGTTTGTTTGTTTTAAATGGATTGTGCTTTGGTGTAATATCTAAAAATTCTTTGCCAAGTTTGAGTTTGTGAAGATTTTCTCCTATGTTTTCTTCCTCTGTAAGTTTCATAGTTTTACTTTTTACATTTAGGTCTATGATCTATTTTGAGTTATTTTGGGTAAAACATTTGGGATCTGTTTAAGGTTTATTTTTGTGCAGATGGATATGTCATTGTACTGGTACAGTCTCTGAAAAGATTATTCTTTTTTCAACGAATTGCTTTTGCACCTTTGTGAAAACAATCAGTTGGCTCTATTTATGTGGCTCTATTTCTGGGCTCCATACTTAGTTCCATTGATTTTTTTGTGCTTGTTCTTTTGCTGTACCATATTTCTTGGTTACTGTGGCTTCATAATGAGTCTTAAAAAGCATGAAACATCCCACCTTGTTGTCCATTGTCCAAAATAGTTTGACTAGTCTATTTTCTTTGCATTTCCATATATATTTTAGAATCAGCTAGTTGATATCTTCTGAGTTGATCTCTTATTTTATCAGATGGAAGGAATTGACATCAATATTGAGTTTTCCAATCTAGGAACACAATATATCTCTCAATTTACTTAAATTATTTTGATATCTTCCCTCGTGTTTTGTAGTTTTCATCATTCAGGGCCTGAAGATGGATTTGATAGATTTAACTCTAAGTATTTCACTTTTGGTAGTATTTTAAGTGGCATTAAAATTTTTAAATTCAAACTGTTCTTTGCTAGTATATAGAAATACAATCGATTTTTGTATATTGAACTTATATCCCGCACCCTTCCTAAATTCATGTATTATTTCTAGGGGGTTATTTGTATGTTCTCTGGGTTTTTCTATGCAGATGAATACATCATCTGTGACATATTTATCTTTCCTTTCCAACCTATTTGCTTTTCTTTGTTTTCCTTGCCACATTATATTGGCTACAAATTACATTAACATTTGAATAGAAGTACTGAGAGACTACATTCTTGCCTTGTTCCCAATTTTTTTTTTAAATGTTTTATTTATTTCTAGGAGAGAGAGAGAGAGACAGCGTGAGCAGGGGAGGGTCAGAGAGAGAGGGAGTGACAGACTCTGAAACAGGCTCCAGGCTCTGAGCTGGCAGTCAGCACAGAGCCAGACGCGGGGCTCGAACCCACGAACCGCAGATCATGACCTAAGCGAAAGTCGGACGCTTAACGACTAAGCCACTCAGGCGCCCCACCTTGTTCCCAATTTTAAGGGAAAAGTGTTTCATTTGTCACCATTAGTTAGTTGCAGGTTGTATGGAGATAACTTAAAAAAAATTTTTTTTAAATGTTTTATTTATTTTTGAGAGAGAGAGAGAATGAGTGGGGCAGGGGCAGAGAGACACAGACTCTGAAGCAGGCTCCAAGGTCTGAGCTATCAGTACAAAGCCTGATACGGGGCTCAAACTCATGAACCATGAGACCATGACCTAAGCTAAAGTTGGATGCTTAACTGACTGTGCTTAGATATCATTTTATCATTGAGTGTTTACTGAGTTTTCTTATCATGAATGAATGTTGAATTGTGTCACATGCTTTTTCTCCCTTTATTGATATAATCATGTGTTTTTCTAGTCAGTGTATAGAGTGAACTTAATTGATCTTGAAATCTTGTAGTGTTTGTGTAGAACTGTAGATTTTCTTTCTTAAATGTTTGGTAGACTTTGCCAGTAATACCATCTGGGTATGAAGTTTAAAGTTATCAAATTACAAAGTAATTTTTTTAATAATAAAGCACTATTCAGGTCATCATTTTCTTCTACATAAACAAGCTTTGTAAAGTATATATCTTGCAAGGAGTTGGTCCATTTTATCTACATTGTCAAACTTAAAGGCATAGATTCACTGAAATATTTCCTTATTATACTTTTAATATAATCTTCAGTAATGTTTCTACTTTAATTTCTGAAAAGTTTGTGTTGTTTTTCTCTTTTTTATGATCCGTATGTAAGATTTATCAATTTCATTTATTTGAAAAGAACCAGCTTTTGATTTTATTGATATGATACATTATTTTTTCCAATTTCATTGATTTGTGCTATTAATCTTTATTATTTTCTTCCTTTTGCTCTATTTGTGTTTAAATTCATCTTTCTCCAGTTTCTCAAAGTGGAATTATGATTATTATTGGTTTGATTTTTAAGTTTTCTAGTGTAAATACATGATGCTATATATTTTCCTTTAAAGACTAATTTAGTTGAATTCTGCAGTAAGAAAAAAAAGTGAATGTATTTTTGGAGGCACCTGGGTGGCTCAGTCAGTTCAGTGTCTGACTTTGGCTCAGGTCATGATCTGGTGGTTCCCGGGTTCATGCCCCTCTTTGGGATCACTACTGTCAGCACAGAGCCCTCCTTGGATCCCTTGTCCTTGTGTCTCTCTGAACCTCCCCTGCTCATGCTCTCTCTCTCAAAAATAAATATTTTTTTAAAAAGTGAATGTATTTTTTCAAAAAATTTTTAATGATTATTTATTTTTAAGAGAAAGACGGAGTGTGAGCAGAGGAGGGAGAGAGGAAGATACAGAATTCAAAGCAGACACCAGTCTCGGAGCCTGATGCAGGGCTCAAACTCACAAACCTCAAGATCATGACCTGAGCTGAAGTCAGGCACTTAACCAACTGAGCCACCCAGGTGCTCCTCAAATTTTTTAAAATATTTATTTATTTTTGAGAGAGAGACAGAGAGAGAGAGCATGAGCAGGGGAGGAGTAGGGAGAGAGACAGACACAGAATCTGAAGCAGGGTTCAGGCTCTGAGCTGTCAGCAGAGCCTGATGCAGGGCTCTAAGTCACAAACCTTGAGATCATGACCTGAGCTGAAGTCACTGCTTAAACTACTGCGCCACACAAGTACCCTAAATTCTGCGTATTTTAAATTTAATTTTTATCATTCAATTCAAATAGTTTTTAATTTCCTTTGAAACTTTTGTTTAGACCCATGGGTTATTAGAAGTCCATTGTTTAAATAGCAAGTATTTTGGTATTTTCCAGGAATTGTTCTTCATTGATTTCTTGTGTGTGTGTGTGTGTGTGTGTGTGTGTGTGTGGTAAAATGCACATAATACAAAATTTATCATCTTAGCCATTTTTAAGTATACAGTTCAGTGCTATTAAGTGCACTTGTAATGTTGTACAACCATTACCATTATCCATCTCCAGGATTCTTTTCATTCCATAAAACTGAAACTCTGTGCTTATTAAATGAAAACAACTTCTTTCCCCGCTCCTCTCAGCTACAGATAACCACCATTCTACTTTGTATCTCTATGATTTTGACTACTCTAAGCATATCACATAGGTGGAATCATAGGGTGTTTATCTTTTTGTGACTTGCTTATTTCACTTAGTATACTGTTTTCAAGATTTATCTATGTTGTAGCATGTGTCAGAAGTTCTTTCTTTTTTAAGGTGGAATGATATTCTCCTGTAGTATGGTCCATATTTTGATTATCCATTTATCCATCAGCAGAAACTTGGGTTGCTTCAGTATTTTAGCTGCTATGATAATGCTGCCATGAATATGAGTGTACAAGTCATTTTGAGACTCTGCTTTAGTTCTTTTGGGTATATATCCAGAAGTGGAATTCCTGGATCATATGGCAGTTCTCTTTAATTTGAGCAGGGAACTGCCATACTGTTTCTACAGCAGCTGTATTATTTTACATTCCCACCAGTGGTGCACCACTACTCCATATCCTGGCAATACTTGATATTTTTTATTTTTATGATAGTAGTCATCCTACTGGGTGTGAGGTGGTATCTCACTGTAGTTTTGATTTGTATTTGCCTAATAATTAGTGATGTTGAGCATCTTTTCATATGCTTATCAGTCATTTGTGTATCTTCTTTGGAGAAATATCTGTTCAAATATTTTGCCCAGTTTTGAATCTGAATGCTTTTTTTGTTGTTGAGTTTTAAGAGTTATCTACAGATTCTGGATATTAACTGCTCATCAGATACATGGCTTGAAAGTATTTTACCCATTCTGTAGGTTGCCTTTTCACTTTGTTGATTATATATATATATTTTTAAGATTTTATGTTTAAGTAATCTCTACACCCAATGTAGGGGTTCAAACTCATGACCCCAAGATCAAGAATAGCTCGCTTCACTGACTGAGCCAACCAGGTGCCCATTTTCATTGTATCTTTTCATGCACATAAGTTTTAAATTTTCATGACATTTTAAATGTCTGTTTTTTTCTTTTGTTGTTTGCATTTTGGTGTTGTACCCAAGAAATCATTGCCAAATTCATTGTCATGAAGTTTTTGCCATATGTTTTCACCTAAGAGTTTTGTAGTTTTAGTTCTTACATTTGGGCCCTTAAGACATGTTGAATTATTTTTGCATATGGTATTAGATAAGAGCCCATCTTAATTCTTCTTTATGTGGACATCCATGGTACTCAAAATTCTAGTAAGTACAGTTAGGCAAGAAATAAAAATAAAAGTCATTCAGATTAGGAAGGAAGAAGTAAAATCATGTCTGCTCACAGATGATATGACCTTGCATGTATAAAGACGTTAACATTCCACATGTAAAAAAAGTCAGAACAAATACCATATGATTTCAATCATATGTAGAATTCAAGAAAAAAACAAATGAGCATAGGGGATAAAAAGAGAGAGGCAAACCAAGAAACAGGACTCTTAACTATAGAGCACAAACTGATGGTTATCAGAGGAGAGGTGGGTGGATGGGATGGAGGAAATAAGTGATAGGGATTAAGGAGCGCACTTGTGATGAGCACTGGGTGTTATATGGAAGTGTTCAATCACTAAATTGTGTATCTGAAATATTACACTTTATGTTAACTAACTGGAACTTAAATAAAAACTTCAAAAAGGTTAGAACTAATAAATGAATTGAGCAAAGTGGAAAGATACAAAGTCAATACACAAAAATTAGTTGAATTTTTATACATTAACAAGGAGCAATCTGAAAAGGAAATTAAGAAAACAATTCCACTTACAACAGCATCAAAAAGAATAAAATAATTAGGAATTAACTGAGGGAATGAGAAACTTGTATAATACCAAGTACAAAACATTGCTGAAAAATTTAAAGAAGACATAAGTAAATGGAAATATATTCCATGTTTATAGATTGGAGGATTCATTATTGTTAAGATGTCCATACTATCCAAAACAATCTACAGATTCTGGGCATTCCCCGTTAAATCTCAATGGTGATTTTTTTTTTTTTTTTTTGTAGAAAGAGAGGAACTCAACCAAATATTCAAATGGAATCTCTTGGTTCTTTACCACAAAGAGTCTCTCAGAACTTTCTCAGTGTTTTCTGTGAGCATATGTTAAGTGCACTTCTCTTTTGTATTTATGTATGAGGATCTTCAGTCCCTGTAAGGTTGCAAGTTATTTGGGGTCAGAGATCACAGCACATGGCAGTTATAATTTATTGTGCAACTAGATATTGATATTTCACGACTGGAATTAGGAATAGGCAACACACATTCTTTAATACCTACCCTTTTTTAGAGTAAGACAAAGAAATCCAGAGACTAAAGAATTAGTGATCCTTTGTGTTAAATGAGAAATTTCAGTAATTCTTATAGAACTATGCAGTTCATAGTCCACAGTATTTAGTTTGATTACATTTTCTGTCTTGTTTTGAAATAACTTTTATGTATGTTTTCTAACACTGATGATATTTTTCCATTTCTTGCTACTTTCATTTGTTTGTTGTTCAGATTTCCTCAAAACTACCTGTATCCTGTTTTATCTTAAAATTTTAAAAAAATATTTTATTTATTTTTGAGAGATAGAGACAGCGTAAGCAGGGGAAGATCAGAGAGAGAGAGAGTCACAGAATCCGAAGATAGGCTCCAGGCTCTGAGCTAGCTGTCAGCACAGAGCCCAATGTGGGGCTCGAACCCACAAACCGTGAGATCATGACCTGAGCCGAAGTTGGACACTTAACTGACTGCGCCACCCAGGTGCCCCCTATTTTATCTTTTATATATGCCAGGTGTTACATATTTCACTTGGCTAGCTGTCATCATTTTATTTGTGGAAAATAGATTTACACATTTTATTTTTATTTAGAGAATAAGACTCTTGATCTGAATTATAACTGTTAAGTTTCTTTCAAATGATGTAATTAAAATACAACATAATTCCTAGAATTTTGAATTTTTAGTATATGTATTTTCTTTCTGTAGCACTTGAAAATAATTAATATAACCCTTCAATGCAAAAGGAATTTCTACTACAAGATAAGAATTAGTGGGGTATAGGCTTCCATTTTCACAAGAGAATAAAGAAGAGTTATATCTTTGTGTATTTTCATTGAATGTTTCCTAATCAGGAGTTTGGTCAGTTCATATCTGTCTTTTGATTAGGCCACAATGGACTGGAAGTAAGATTGAGTCCTGATAGTAGTATCATTTATTCCAAGGGAAATTCAAGTTTATTTTTCAGTTTTTTCAGATGATAGAAGACAAAGAAAAATAAAAGCAAATATAATAGTCTGGAATCAGATGGGAGTTAGAACTAGGTTCATGTTAGCAATATGAACTTTATAGATTTACAAAGGGTCTGAAAGATGGGTTTACATTTCTCTACATTACATGTTCATATTTTTTCACATTGACATATGTAATAATATGTCTGGAGAAAAATGATCAGAGAAAACAGGTAGATACAGAAGTGGTTGAGCAAAGACCTTTATTACTCTTCAGGGCTATTTAACTAAATAACATTTTCCTATGTATGCAAGTAAAGATACTGACTATTGAAAACTAAATGAGAAAGCATAGCCCACTAAAACTGTGTCATAATATTTATTAGCATAACAATACTATTAAATATAAAGTACAATATTGTAAGAAATATAATATAACAGTGGAATTCCTGTTAATTTTTAGTTTTGTGGCAAAAATTGTCTTGCAGCCTCCAATGTCAGGGGAACACTGCAGGACTGGGGATTTTCATGATTAATTTTGAGAAGATACAACCACAAAGTCAATACTGACTACAACTTTATTTTTATAGATAAGCCAAATTGGACTTATACGTACAAAAAAAATTGTGAGACTAACTTTTAACACATGGAAATCTGTACATTGCACAAGTTATTTTGAGGTGATAAAGGGTTTTGCAAATGCTGTCAAATGAAATATGCATTTCCAACTGCTACTTGAATGACCAAATATATTCTTGTATGTGCAGCATGTCTTGTAGTCACTTAAAATTGTTAATTGTCTCAGGCAGGACCTTAATGATACAAGTGATGCTTTTTAATTGAACTTGGCTTTTAAAAAATCCAGCTGCTGTTGGTTCCGTAGAAATAGCACCAGCCATCTAGGTTACTCATTCATCATTTTATATAACATTAAAAGGACCCACACAGAAGCATTCTTGATGGTATAATTCATGCCTAAAATGAATCTGAAGATGATAAAAAAATTTGATATGTGTATTAGCCCAGATTCAATGTAGGTAGGAGAAAACCCTCAGGTATTTTAAGCACAAAAATTTAACATAGGGAATTATGTGTATATAAGAGTTAAGTGAACAGAAGCAGGCTCTAGACTAGACCTATAGAAACGATTCCTAGAATGCTGTAGAACTTACCGTAAGAACTATTCTCTTTGAAACTGAACTGGAGGTTTTGCTTTCGAGAACACTCGTCTATAGTTATGATCCCAGGATTAGCAAATTACTGCTGCAGCTTTCTCTCAATACCAACAAACTGGCTGGCCATGGAGATGAGATACAGGAAAATCTCATATCTCTTTAACTTTACTAGCTAGTTAAACCCAGCCAGACTGTCAAGAAGATAGATTGATTTGGATCTTCCAAAAGTCAGGTTGAAGTCCTAATTCCTACTACATCAAAATATGACTTTCTTTGGAAATACGGTCTTTGCAGTCAAATTAAGATAAAGTCAGGAGGGTGGGTCCTAATCCAACATGACTGTTGTCCATTATCAAAAGTAAATATTGACACACAAACAGACATGCACAGAAGGAAGACAATGGTAAACACACAGTGAGAATGTCTTTTGAAGATGGAGACAGAGATAGGAGTTATGCTGCCCCAAACCAAGGGATTCTAAGAATTGACAGCACCAGAGGCTAGGAAAAGCTAAAGAATCATTCTTCCCCATAGGCTTCTAGCGCATGGTCCTACTGCCACCTGGATTTTGGTCTGTGAGACTTCCAGAACAGTAAACAAAACATTTGTCTTAATTTAAGACATTCAGTTTTGGGTACTTGGTAATGCAGCTCTAGGAAACTAATTCAAAGGCCTATACCTGTCTTCTACTTTCACATTTTGAAATTGCATTTGCTATATGGAACTTTATTTGCATCCAGAATCATAGCTGCAAGGATGTCTATAAAATGGAATGTTTAGTGTCCCACCTATTGCAGTATAGTAAGATATTCTAGAATGAAGCTGGAAAGGAAGCTGAGTGATTAATTTTTACTGTCCACCTTAGCCCCCTTATTTTGTAAAATTATCAACAGGAGAAAATGTGGAACTGCAAACTCTTTTAATATTCCTAGTTCTTCCATGCTTTTTCCATTATACAGTTTTTTGTTCATTCATTTTTTTTTTTTTGTAATAGAGTCAGAATATTTTGGTAGAATTGGTACAGGAAGAAACAAGGGACAGAAGTATGGGGAAATATATATACTATAGCACCTTCCTAAAATCTTATTTTGTAGAGAGAAGCATTCAGTGTATAATAATAATTCAGATAATGTTTTCACCCAGAATAAAGCTCATAGATGACTCATCAGTGCATTTGATTTAGGAAATGTCTTTCAGTTGGATTTGTGGCAAAGAGAAATCTCTTAATCAATTAAAAACCAGAGAGGAAGAAATGTAGGTTATTCTAATTTCAGGCATACGAAATTTATAAAAGCCATGTTATTTATTTGCCATTTATGGAAATCGGTGTCTAGGAAGAAAGCCTGGCCAGATCTGTAAAAGCAAATTGAGAGCAGCAGGCTCAAGAGGCCACTTACTGAACAATGGCTCTAATGAGCAGCACCATGCAGTTTTGGAAAGGCCTAATGTAGTAAGAGGTGATAAACAAATGGTAATATCCACAGATTTATTAAGAATTGAGTGAAGAATAACTTGAAAAAAGAAATACTCACGTTGAATGGGAAATATAGGAACCTGAGGTGATAGGGATTGATTTGAACTGATGTGTGTATAAGGGGTGGGTAAGTGGAGGCTTTAGCCTAGGGAATGAGGCAACCAGTAATTTCAGTGGAAGAATATAATGGGAAGGTAAATCTTTTTTTAAAAAATATTTTTATTTATTTCTAGGAGAGAGAGAGAGAGACAGAGTGAGCAGAGGAGGGTCAGAGAGAGAGGGAGACACAGACTCTGAAATAGGCTCCAGGCTCCGAGCTGGCAGTCAGCACAGAGCCCGACGCGGGGCTCGAACCCACGAACCTCGAGATCATGACCTAAGCGAAAGTCGGACGCTTAACCGACTAAGCCACCCAGGCGCCACAATGAGAAGGTAAATCATAACGATCTCTTATTTATTCTCCCCTTCCATACACTGAAATGACTAATGCCTATCTCTCACACCTATCATGACCCAGGGGTCTGGTCTAGACATTCTCAGGAGTAAAATCAGTAATAACAGAACCCCTGACCTAATAAAGTACTGGAAAAGGACTGATGTGGACCTAACTCACAGCATCCATGTTTCCATCCCCCTTGCTCCAGCATCCAAGGTCTGGTACACTGCAATCTAGGAGGTATATCCTCTGATATTACTTCTCCATAGGTGAAAAAGGTGAAGCCATTATTTGAGAAGTTGTTTTGTAGGTGAGAGCTAACTGTGATTTTCTGGTGATTTGGCTCTCTATGATAGGACTCATCCATTTTCTACCCCATAATCCCTGGGGTTTTAGGGATAATTAACATGCAATGTCAAAAGTATTGGTATTTTTGAGGATGGGGAGCTCATACACTAAAATAACAAGACATTTAAAAACTTAAAAAATAAAAAACAACAACACATTGGGAATATGTGGAACAGATGCATGAAAAGTTTAAAATTGCACTATTAGAATTCACAGTGAAAAAAGGAGGATGTTAGCTATATATAACAAGAAAAAGAAAAGAAAAAGACAGAAATATTAATTGTGAAAAATAATATTTAAATAAATAACTATTCTAATTAAGAGTCCACTCATCTTTTTAAAGCAACTTACGAAGATTGTTCTAAAAGTTATATGGAAGAGAATTGCCCGGACACTTCTGTGATGTGTGGGCAAGGGGAATTTGCCATATCTAATGCCATCATTTTTTATAAAGAATTGTTGTAATTACCATGGTGTGGTATTAGTGTAAAGATATATAAATTGACCAAGAAATACAGTGCAGAGTAAGAAACAGAATCACAGATAAATAGAGTTTGACATATGACAGAAGTGACATAAGAGATGAATGTGGGAAAGAGGGAGTGTTCGTTCTTTAACTCAAAATAAAAAAAGGGTTATTCGTTAAAAGAATAAATTGTATACCATCTCAATAATCAATTGGATTAGAGACCTAAAAATAAAAAAAAAATAATTTTAAGAAATGGGAAAGCTTTCATTAGAAAGAAATCACAAGCATTGGCCATAAAATAAAAGATTAATTTTAATATATAAAATTAAAGTCAAGTTCCTTCACTGCTCTGCTTCTGCCCTACTTCTCTGGCCTCATTTTCCTCTCATATTTCTCACATTGCAACATTCCCTCTCTGTCTTTGCATTATTGCATTACACTTTTCTCCAGAGACTCTTTTCTTCATTTTCCAACCCAGAAAATTCCCATTGTAAACAGAAAAATAAAGCATGTTTAATCTCATAATCTACATTTGATGTCAGTGATAATTTTTTTACTCTAAGTGTCTCAGTATATTTCTAAAAATAGAGAAAATTAAAGCATAAAGTATAGAATGTAACTTATATTATCATTGTGGTCTTTTAAGAAGAAAGGAATGTGAGCAATAAAAACCAAAAAAATGTAGTTTTATAGTGGAAATTGATGAAGAAGAATCATAGTGTCATCTATGATATTACTGAGGTGCACAGAATCTCATTAATAAACAATGATGGTTATGGATCTTAAAGGAACCAGAAATGGGAAGACCATTTTACTTAAGAATGCTTTCAGAATTCAAATGCAGAACTTCTGCAAGGTTCTTTTTTTTTTTTTTTTTTTTTTTTTTTTTTTACAAATAGTTTATTGTCAAATTAGTTTCCACATAACACCCAGTGCTCATCCCCACAAGTGCCCTCCTCCATGCCCATCCCCCCTCCCCCCCACATCCATCAGTCCTCAGTTTTTGTCAGCATTCAAGAGTCTCTCATGGTTTGCCTCTCTCCCTTTCCCCCACCATTTCCGCCCTTCTTCTCCCCCTTGTTCCTCCGTCAAGTTCCTCCTAATCCTCCTATAC